>NC_056611.1:5505170-5510503 GCF_018340385.1 Cyprinus carpio
AAGTATCTGTGGCCCCGGGGGACTCCTCCGTGTGTGGGGCCGAACCCCAGTCGACGCTCCAGCTCTCGGGCGCCGCTGCTCCGTCAGACACAGTGCTGTCCTCCAGCTCGTCCTCGTCTCCGATGGCTCAGCCGAGCGCCGGCCTCCACAGCCGCAGCAGCAGCGCCGAGAGACTGCTGGAGCCCGGGGCCGACGGAGCCGAAGACTACCACGACAGCGACGGCCCTCGCCGGACTCGAGCTGTGGAGAACCAGTACTCCTTCTACTGACGCTGCTGCTTCACGAGAGACAGAGCTTCACTGTTACAGCACACTCCAAACTGATCAGGCGTCTGAGTGTGGTTTCTGATTGGATGCGTGCGCTTCACTCATGTTTAGTACTGAGACATGTCTCTCCTGCTCACCAGGGCTGCATTTATGTGATGAAAATGCAGTAAAAATTGTGAAATATTATTACAGTTTAAAACAGCTGTTTTCTGTGTGAATCTATGTTAAACTGTAATTTATTTCTGTGATGAACAGCTGTATTTTCAGCATCATTACTCCAGTCTTCAGTGTCACATGATCTTCAGAAATCATTCTAATATGATGATTAGCTGCTCAAGAAACATTTCTGATTATTATCAATGTTGAACACAATTTTTGTGTTAACTGATACATTTTATTTTTCAGGATTCACAGATGAATATTTCATTTATTTGAAATAGAAATCGTTTGTAACACTATAAATGTCTTTACTGTCACTTTTGATCAATTGAATGCATCCTTAATTAATAAAAGTATAAATGACTTTTATTTTATTTATTCTTTTGAATGGTAGTACATCATGGTTGTATAATAAGCTGCAAAAACAGTTTCCAGCACTGATCATAAATCAGCGTATCAGAATGATTTCTGAAGGATCACTGAAGGAAAATTCAGCTTTGATCACAGAAATAAATTACAGTTTACAACAGATTCACTTAAATTGTAATAATATTTCACAAATGTACTGTTATTACTGTTTTTGGATCAAAAAAAAATCCAGCTTTGCTGAGGCTTCTTTCAGAAAACATTAAAAATATTAATCATTCCATAATTTTGACCGGTAGTGTATATTTGATCTTTCTTTATATACCAACACATCCTAAAAAATGATTTAAGAAGTAAATGATCATCTGAGAGCTGCAGTCTTTGATCAGACTCTGTTTTGAAGTCGAGTCAGTCCTTGTGCATTTCTTCAGGTGTTTTGCAGCACAAGCTCGTGTTCTCTTCATTCAGTGACAGTAAACGGCTCCACATTAACCACAACACTTTCAGTTTCCACCATCATCAGGATCATCAGGACTCGTGCATCTGTGTGGTGTAAGAGAAGAGGACTGTAGATCTGGCAGTGTTTGTCTCTCGCTCTGGATTCAGAGTTGATGGGTTTCAGCAGCAGATGTTCATCGGTGGTCTTCAGGCGTGTGGCAGATCAGCAGCTGTCCAGAGCGTGTGTATTAGCAGACTTTATGCTTATTATGTTTTAATTATGTTCACCTACACATTATTCTAATATTAGTAATTTAGGACATTGATAGAGTTTGGGATGTTGATTTATACAATAGAGTGTAAATGTGCTGTTTTTCATCACTCGTCTGTTGGCATTTTTGTGACGTTTTCCTGCAGGAAGGGCTTCTGAACATCATCTGTTCTCCATCAGTGGCAGAGTGTCTTATTTAAAGGGACAGTTCACCCAAAAAGAAGAATTCATTTATTCTCTATAATGCTGTTGCAAACCTGTGAGAGTTTCTGCCTTCTGTTGAACACAAACGAATAAATGTATGAAATACACAAACAGCTGCTGGCAGCCATTGACTTCCATAGTGTTTTTCTCCATGGACGTCAATGGCTACCGTCAACAACGTTCTTCAGTGTATCCTTTTTTATGTTCAACAGAAGAAAGAAACTTAAATGTGTTCGGAGCGACAATAAATAAATAAAATAATAATAATAAAGTGGGAAAACAGGCCAGGATTGAATTAACTGGCTTTTAAAATCAACACTGAATGCAAACCTGACACTGTTTATTACTAATAATGACACCAATCACATATTTGGGGAGAAAGTATATTGTGCTTGATGTCTCATGCGACATGACAGATGTGTGCCCTCATCATCATCATCATCATCATCATCCTCGTTGTTGTTTAATAACTGAAAAGTAGTGATGTGTTGTAGCTGCAGCTGTAGATCCCACACATCTCGTTTTATTTAACGCTGTCTACTACTGAGTTCTGTTTTATATCAATCCTTGATGCTGACAGAGTGGAATCAGTTTTCAACATTCTGGGATTTTGTATCAACCTTCACATTAAACTTTATATTTCTGTGAATAAAGTAAAGGAAGAACCACAAAGAAAGGTTTTCCTTATAAACACATTACGATTGCACAGATTAATCTCTATAGTGGGTGTGTGAAGCAAAGCTTGTTTTCAAAAATCATTTTATACTGACGTGAGGCACAAACCAAAAACCCATGATATAGTATATTATATACAAAATTAAATATTATTTCATATATAGCTCTTTTGTTCTAATTATTGGAATTGTAAATGAACATCAGCAACAGATATGCTGAATAAATATTGCTTTTATTTACATTATCAGTCAAAACGTTCTGAACAGCAAGATTTTTAATGTTTTTAAAGAAGTCCCTTCTGCTCATTTATTTGATCAGAAATACAGTAATACTATTTAAAATAACTGTTCTCAATTGGAATATCTTTTTAAATGCAATTTATTTCTGTGATCAAAACTTCATTTTCAGCACCATTTCTCCAGTCGCACGATCCTTCAGAAATCATTCTATTATTCTGATTTGCTGCTCAAAAAAACACGTATTATTATTATCAATATTTAAAACAGCTGAGTATTTTTTTTTTCAGGATTCTGATGAATAGAAAGATTCAAGCAGCATTTATCTGAAAATAGAAAGCTTTTGTAACATTATACTCTGTATGTTATATAAACAAATACTTTTATTAAGCAAGGATGCTTTAAATTGATCAAGAGTGAAGATAAAGACATTTATGATGTCACAAAAGATTTCAGATTTCAGATAAATGCTGTTCTTCTGAACTTTCTGTTCATCAAAGACACCTGGAATACTTTTCAACATTATCATAATAATAATAATAAATGTTTTGATCATGTGACTGGAGTAATGATGCTGAAAATACAGCTGTTAAATCACAGGAATAAATTACACTGAATAGATATTCAAATAGAAAACAGTTGTTTTAAATAGTAAAAATATTTCACAATATTACTGCATTTGCTGTACTTTGGATCAAATAAATGCAAATTGAGAAAAAAAATAAATAAACATTAAAATCTTACAGTCCAAAAACTTCTGACTGGTAGTGTATATTAAAATTAATCTCACAGAAGGTTAACTCTGACAGCAATGCTCATTAATCAGCTGCAGGTTATGGTACAGGATCAGATACATTTTATATGATGCACAAAATTGTACAGTGTACAGTTTTAACTGCTGATAATAGACTCTGTGTTTCAGTTAGTTGGCTGCACTTCTCCAGAAGGGGTCAGGAGTCAGGGTCTCAGGCTGATGAGGATGCCGCCTCCGCAGAGCAGCAGCAGGGCCACTGTCACCTCGTTCATCTTCATCCTCCTCCAGGCTCGGAGCGTGTGCTGCTGCTGCTGCCGCGTCTGCTCGCGCCTGCGTCTCATCTGCTGCTCTCTCTGCAGCTGCTCGCCGTAGTGCGCCTGATAGAACGCGTCGAAGTCGAAGGGCGCGCGCCGAGGCGTGGACGCGCGCGAGGGTGACGGTCTCCCGGCGCTCTGCACGTCGGTCCGGTTGAGGACCCCGCGGTCGTACTTCCTCCGGAGGCCGCTGTCCCCGAGCACGCTGTAGGCCTCGGCGACGAGCGCGAAGAGCCGCGCCGCGTCCTCGCTGCGGTCCCGGTTCCGGTCCGGGTGATGGATGAAGGACTGTTTGTAATAAGCGCTTTTGATCTGCGCGGGCGTGGCGCTCGGCGAGACCCTCAGGATGTCGTAGTACTCGGTTGGGCTCCGGTGCAGAGGAGCGGGGTCCTCGCGCGGCCCGCTGCTGTAGCCTCGGTTCCGCGTGTGCTCGGTCACTCCGGGAGTCCTGTCAGGAGCGCACAGATGATGATAACGTCTCCGTAGTGTTATAACGACAGAGAGTTTGTGTGCTCCGTTCCTCAGACAGCCGGCGACCTCCGCCATAACCACTGCAGCTCCAGAGACCCCACATCCGGCAAAACAAAGATATGAACCAATCAGAGACGCGGCTCACAGGAAACGGCGTACCATTGGCCAGCAGTGTTGTGCTGTAAAAAAAAAAAAAAGGACGATGCACCTTAATTTTTTTTTTTTTTTTTTTTTTTTTTTTTTTTTTTTGACTTTTAGGAATTACAACTGCAGTCAGGGGGTGCAAAAAGTAAAGCACATAAACAGACTTAAAAATACATATACATAATCAGTGACAAATTTAAAAGTTAAACAAAGATGTGAAAATGTTTACAGATTGAAACGCATTTTGCAGCTTTCTTATTTTTCAGCCCCAATATTGTATTTAGGTATTGCAAAATAAAGGCTTATTTCCTCCAAATTTACATTTATGAATACTAAATTTAGCTATCAAAAGCAGCAGATTAACTAAATAATATTCCAATCCTTATGGTAAGAATTGTCATAAGAGAAAAAAACAAATAATACATTTTTAAAGCACGACGCAGCTTCATCCACTTCCATTGAAGAAAAGTGAAGCCGTCATTATTGTAATAACTGAGAATTACTGAAGTTTGAAATTGGGAATTTTTTAAGAAATTATGTTAGTGTATTAGCCAGGAAATATGAAAAAGAAAATATAATTTCAATGATTATATATAATCATTGAAGATATTAGAATGTTTTCTGTGATAATTAAAAGATGTCAGTATTTTTTCTTTGGAGTTTCTTAGATGATATTTATCAATGGAGAGCAGAGGGCCTTCATTAGATCCAGACAGAGATGCTGGAGAAGGGTGAACAAAACAGCTTATTTTTTTTCAATTAGAAAAAGAAAGTCATTTAAAAGATACAGTTTCACAGTTGAATATTAATGGTATATTAACACATGACCCGAGATCTAGTGCTGGTTATTGTGCATCCTTCTATAGCTCTCGTTATGAATCCAGATTTAATGAAAAAAATACCTCTGATTTCTTAGATAGCCTTAATAATACTAAATCTAAAGTGAAGACAAAGCAACGGTGTGATAATTCTGTTTGTATAGAGGGAGTCTCACATGCTGTTAAGGAACTTAAGTTAAATAATCCCCTGGTGAGG